>NW_024082145.1:294143-315780 GCF_003009895.1 Hyaena hyaena | reverse complement strand
CCTCAGTGGGCACCCACAGAACAGATCCCCGGCACAGTCCACCCCTGGCTCCGGAGGCTGAAGAGGACTTGCACGGCCACCGGCCACCTCAGAGCCACGTCCAGCCCCCACCCCAGGTCCCCGCTGGCCCTCAGTGGCCACACCCAGCAGGGGCAGCCCCAGGAAGCCCAGCTGCAGGGCAGTAGCACAGGAGCAAGTGTGCGGGCAACGGGCGAGGTCAGCTGCCAGCAGGGAGCCCAGGGCGGCCAGCGGGGGACCCTGCGCACTCCCACCCGGAGCCACTCCCACCGGACCAGCCCCCAGCCTCGCTCCTCCGGGCCATGAGACACAGGAAGAAGGGTGGCATGCCCCCGGGAAGCCGTGCATCCACATCTCAGGCACGTGGCCACGCGGGCCTCAGCTTCTCGAGCACAAAATAAGAAAGACACTGTCCCCCAAGGGCTGCCTCAGGAGCAGTGGTGCCGGGGCCCCATGCTCCCCACTTCCTGGGGCATCATAGCGCCCACCAGAGTGTTGCAGCACAGTGAGTTCGCCATGGCCTCGAGGGAGAGAGGCCACGAACGGGGCAGCAGGGGTGGTGGAGAGGAGTGCACTTCGTCCTGGGCCCAGGAGCCTCACCTGAGACCTCGAGGTTGCGACACAGACTTCCCAAGAACATAAAGGGACCTTCCAGGGCTGCTGAGGCCCCTGGGGGTTCCCACCCCATTTTTAGCCAGAGCACTGAGGCAGAGCTCCCCTCCCCCCAGGCCCAATTGTCTGCTCGCAAAAATAGCACCCATGGTTACTAATGATTCACCTCATCCGTCCGGGAGCCAGTCCCGGAAGCTGCAGGAGGCCAGGCCGGGCCCCCGAGGAGGGGCAGCTACCTCAGGTACCCCAGCCACTGGCACTGGCCCAAGCGCAGTGACGGCAGTCTGCCCAGGGCCACTGCCCACCCAGCAGCGACAGAGCATCCTGGCCACTGCTCGTCTCCCAGCTGTGCCTCCCCCGCACAGGGACACACGGGAGCCAGAGACCGCCCAGAGCCAACCCGAGGATGATAAGGGACTGAGAACTTCAGACACAACAGGCCTAGGGCAGGGCCCAAGCCTGAGAGGGTCAAGGGCCATGCAGAGGGCATGGACAGTGGCCTGGGCATGGATCTGCCTGCAACGAACCAGGGCAGTGACCTCTAGCCCAGGGTCCAGGGGAAGCAGCGGGGAGCTGTTTCTATGCTGGACCAGGTGTCGGGCAGGCCTGGCCCACACCCACACGTGTGTGAGCTGGGCGGCCCGAGCCAGCCTGAGTTAAGGTGGGCCAGGCTGGCTGGGCTGGGCCCAGTGCAGCTTGAGTAGTAGTTATGTGGAAAGGGTCCAACTACCCCAGGCTCAGCTGGGCCAGGCTGGCCCCTCTGGGCTCCACTTGGCTGTGTGGCACTGAGTAGAGTGAGATGGGCCAGGCTGGGCTGATTTTGCAGGAGCAGGTGGGCTGGAGGAAGCTGGGATGAGCTTGGTGGACAAGTACGGCAGGCGGGAGTTTGGGGGGGCGACCCTGCCCTTGCATACAAAAGGCTTGGCCAGGCTGGGCACTTGTGGCTGAGCTGGGCCATCCTGAGCCAGGGGATCTGAGCCACACTGGGGGGCTGGAGGCAGGAAGGCCCGGGTCAGACGAAACGCTGTCCTCAGTGGGGGCTGTCCTGGGCTGGGCTGACCTGCGGGGACAGGTCTAAGGAGCAGAGCTGAGGCAGCCTGGGCTGGACTTCCCTAGGCTGGCTCACCTTGGCTCACCGAGCTGAACAAGAATAACCTAAACCGCACTGCATTCACCGGAGCAGAGCTGAGCGGAGCCGGAGAAAGCTGGGCCAGCTGACCAGGGGCTACGCTAGGCTGGGAAACAAACGGGCTACCTTGGCTCAACAGAGCTGAGCTTGTCTGATGTGTGCAAAGCTGGGCTGGGCTGAGACTGGGCTGAGCTGATCTCGGTTGAATGAGCTGAGCTGGGCTGGGCTGGGCTGTACTGAGCTAAACTGGACTACGCTGGGCTGGGTGGGCTGAACCGGACTGAGCTGGGCTGAACCGGGCTAGACTTGGCTGCACTGGGCTGAGCTGGGCTGAGCTGGGTTGAACTGGGCTGAGCTGGGCTGGGCTGAACTGGGCTGAGTTGAACTGGGCTGAGCTGGATTGAGCTGGGCCAAACTGGGCTAAATTATTCTGAGCTGGGCTGAGTTGACCTAGGCTGGACTAAGCTGGGCTGAGCTGGGCTGGGCTGGGCTGAGCTGGGCTGGGCTGAGCTGGACTGAGCTGAGCTGGGCTGGACTTAGCTGGACTGGGTGAACTGGGTTGAGCTGAGCTGGGCTGAGCTGGGCTAAACTGGGCTGAGCTGGGCTGAGCTGGACTGAGCTGCACTGGGCTGAGCTGAGCTGAACTGGGCTGGGCTGAGCTGGGCTGAGCTGAGTTGAGCTGGGCTGAGCTGGACTGAGCTGGGCCAAACTGGGCTAAATTATTCTGAGCTGGGCTGAGTTGACCTAGGCTGGACTAAGCTGGGCTGAGCTGGGCTGAACTGGGCTGGGCTGGGCTGAGCTGGACTAGACTGGACTGGGCTGAGCTGGGCTGAGATAAGCAGAGCTAAGCTAGACTGTGCTGAACTGGTTTGGCCTGGGTTGAGCTGAGCTGAGCTGAGCTGGGCTGGGCTGGGCTGGACTGAGCTGGACTGAGCTGAGCTGGGCTGAGCTATGCTAAACTGGGCTGGACTTAGCTGGACTGGGTGAACTGGGTTGAGCTGAGCTGGGCTGAGCTGGGCTAAACTGGGCTGAGCTGGGCTGAGCTGGGCTGAGCTGGGCTGGGCTAGACTGAACTGGGTTGAGCTGAGCTGAACTGGGCTGAACTGGGCTGAGCTGGGCTGGGCTGGACTGAGCTGGGCTGGACTGAGCTGGGCTGAGCTGGGCTGAGCTGGGCTGGGCTGAGCTGGACTGAGCTGGGCTGGGCTGGGCTGGGCTGAGCAGGGCTGGGCTGAACTGGACTGGACTGAGCTGAGCTAGGCTGAGATAAGCAGAGCTAAGCTGGACTGTGCTGAACTGGTCTGGCCTGGGTTGAGCTGAGCTGAGCTGAACTGGGCTGGGATGAGCTAGGTTGAGCTGAGCTGAGCTGAACTGGGCTGGGCTGGGCTGGGCTGAGCTTAGCTGGGCTGAACCGGGCTGAACTGGGCTGGGCTGAGCTGGACTGAGCTGCACTGCACTGAGCTGGACTGAGCTGCACTGGACTGAGCTGTGTGGAGCTGGGCTGAACTGAGCTGGGCTGAGCTGGGCTGAGCTGAGCTGAGCTGAGCTGGGCTGGGCTATGCTAAACTGGGCTGGACTGAGCTGGACTGGGTGAGCTGGGCTGAGCTGAGCTGGGCTGAGCTGGGCTAAGCTGGATTGAACTGGGCTAAACTGGACTGGGCTGAGCTGAGCTGGGCTGAGCTGGGCTGAGCTGGGCTGAGCTGAGCTGGGCTGAGCTGGGCTGAGCTGGGCTAAGCTAAACTAAACTGGACTGATCTGGACCGAGCTGAGCTGAACTGAGCTGAGCTGAGCTGGGCTGAGCTGTGCTGAGCTGAGCTGGGCTGAGCTGGGCTGAGCTGGGCTAAGCTAAACTAAACTGGACTGATCTGGACCGAGCTGAGCTGAACTGAGCTGAGCTGAACTGGGCTGAGCTGGGCTGAGCTGGGCTGAGCTGGGCTAAGCTGGGTTGAACTGGGCTAAACTGGACTGGGCTGAGCTGAGCTGGGCTGGGCTGGGCTGAGCTGAGCTGGACTGGACTGAGCTGGACTGAGCTGGGCTGAGCTGGGCTGAGCTGGGCTAAGCTGGGTTGAACTGGGCTAAACTGGACTGGGCTGAGCTGAGCTGGGCTGAGCTGGGCTGGACTGAGCTGGACTGAGCTAGGCTGAACTGGACTGACCTGGGCTGAGCTGGGCTGAGCTGGGCTGAGCTGGGCTGGGCTGAGCTGAGCTGGACTGAGCTGAACTGGACTGAGCTGAACTGGACTGAGCTAGGCTGAGCTGGGCTGAGCTGAGCTGGACTGGGCTGGACTGGGCTGAACTGGACTGAGCTGGGCTGAGCTGGACTGGACTGAGCTGGGCTGAGCTGGGCTGAGCTGGACTGGACTGAGCTGGACTGAGCTGGGCTGAGCTGGACTGGACTGAGCTGGGCTGAGCTGGGCTGAGCTGGACTGGACTGAGCTGGACTGAGCTGGGCTGAACTGGACTGGACTGAGCTGGGCTGAGCTGGGCTGAGCTGAACTGGACTGAGATGGGCTGAGCTGGGCTGAGCTGAACTGGACTGAGATGGGCTGAGCTGGGCTGAGCTGAACTGGACTGAGATGGGCTGAGCTGGGCTGAGCTGGGCTGAGCTGAACTGGACTGAGCTGGGCTGGGCTGAGCTGGGCATGGACTGAGTTGGGCTATACCAGGTTGGGTTGGACTAAACGGGTTCAGTTAGTTGGTTTGGTCTGCCTGAGTCAAGCTTCACAGAGTCAAGCAGGGTATACAGTTTCTAGGTCCAGTGGACAACTTCAGTGAGGCTAAACTGAGTGGGACTAACCAGGGACAATAAGCCTGGCTGGTAGGCTGAGCCAAACGGAATTGAATGATTTCGGTTGAATTTGTGGACTGAACTCAGATGAGTTAGCCTGCTTGAAATTGGGTATCCTGGGCTGATGTGGGCCAGGCTGGACCAAGGCGGACTCCCTGGACCTGAGCGGGTCTGAATCAGGCAGAGCTAGTGAGCCTGGGTGTGGAGTGGGTTTGTATCACTGCTCTCAGCCATCCTGATGCAAGGCCATGTAGACTGGTCTCACTGGACTGAGTGGGCAGAATGGAGAATGAGCTGGGGTCTGGGCTCCAGGGAGGAGTCACCACCTGGGGGAGTGGAGAGGACTGATCTGGGCTCTGCTATGAATGGGGCCAGTAGTCAGGCTCCCTGGAGCCTCCACAGGTCAGGAGACGAGTCAGACAACTCTACTTTCCAAGAACCCCACATTCCTTCCACTCAGGGCTGCAGGCAGGGTGTCCTGGAAAAGGGTAAGGACGCCCCTGCTTCTGGCGGGGACACAGGGGTTCATGGGAGGGCATTCCTAGCAGACTTAGAGAACAAGAGTCCAAAATGAGCATCTATCCCCTAAGGCTGGAGGGGTCCCAGTGCCCTCCACCCGACCCCCCCACCTCTGCCCCACACTTCTCCCTCAGGCTCTGCAAGCTGGCACTGACACTGCCTCTGTCCCCACAGTCTCCATCCAGGCCCCCACTGTCTTCCCCTTGGCCACCTGCTGCAAGGACACCATCACCAGTGCTGTGTCTATGACACTGGGGTGCCTGGTCACCAGCTACTTCCCGATGCCAGTGACTGTGACCTGGGACGCAGGGTCCCTAAACAAGAGCGTCGTGACCCTCCCCGCCACCCTCCAGACCTCTGGCCTCTACACCACCAGCAGCCACGTGACCGTCTGGGGCAAGTGGGCCAAACAGAAGTTCACCTGCAGTGTGGCTCACGCTGAGTCCACCACCATCAACAAGACCTTCAGCGGTGTGCCAGGGTCGGGCTGGAGGAAGGGGGCAGGCTGGGTGGGAGCAGGAGCAGGGGGGACTTGAGCTGGCATGCAGGTGCCATGGGCTCAGGGGGTGCTGATGCCACACTGCCACCTTCACCCCTAGCTTGTGCCATGAACTTCATTCCACCCACCGTGAAGCTCTTCCACTCCTCGTGCAACCCCTCCGGTGACACCAGCCACACCATCCAGCTCCTGTGCCTCATCTCCGGCTATGTCCCTGGTGACATGGAGGTCACCTGGCTGGTGGATGGGCAGAAGGCCACAGACAGGTTCTCACACATTGACCCTGGCAAACAGGAGGGCAAGGTGACCTCCACCCACAGCGAGCTCAACATCACGCAGGGCGAGTGGGTGTCCCAGAAGACCTACACCTGCCAGGTCACCTACCAAGGCTTCATCTTTGAGGACAATGCTCGCAAGTGCACAGGTATGGCTCCCCCATCCCCTCCAACACCCAGACACAGGGGCTCAGAGAGGAGGCCTGAGCCACACCCTCCCACGCACCAACCCCCCCCCCGCCGCAGAGTCTGAGCCCCGAGGCGTGAGCACCTACCTGAGCCCGCCCAGCCCTCTTGACCTGTACGTCCACAAGTCGCCCAAGATCACCTGCCTGGTGGTGGACCTGGCCAGCATGAAGGGCATGACCCTGACCTGGTCTCGGGAGAGCGGGGAACCCGTGCACCCAGACTCACTGGTCAATAAGACTCAGTACAACGGGACAATCACCGTCACTTCGACCCTGCCGGTGGACGCCACTGACTGGGTTGAGGGGGAGACCTACCAGTGCAAGGTGACCCACCCGGACCTGCCCAAGGACATCGTGCGCTCCATCGCCAAAGCCCCCGGTGAGCCACGCAGGCCTGGGGAGGCGGGCGGGGCCCCTGTGCTGCAGCCTGGGCTGACTCCGCCTCTGTCCGCAGGCCGGCGTGTCCCCCCGGAGGTGTACGTGTTCCTGCCGCCCAAGGGGGAGCCGGAGGCCAAGGACAAAGTCACCCTCACGTGCCTGATTCAGAACTTCTTCCCCCCGGACATCTCAGTGCAATGGCTTCGAAACGATAGCCCCGTTGGGGCAGAACAGCAGGCCACCACGTGGCCCCACAAGGCCACCGGCCCCAGCCCTGCCTTCTTTGTCTTCAGCCGCCTTGAGGTTAGCCGGGCAGACTGGGAGCAGAGGAATGTGTTCACCTGCCAAGTGGTGCACGAGGCGCTGCCCGGCTCTAGGATGATCAAGAAATCCGTGTCTGAAAACCCTGGTAAATGATGCCCATCCTCCTGCATACCCCTCCCCCCAGAGCTCCACCCTCCTGGCGCGGGGGAGGGGCCAGCTGGATCTTCTGTCTGTCATTGTCAATAAACACCGCAGTGCCTGCTCAGAGGCCTGAGCGCACCCATTCTTGGGGGTGAGCGGGGCTGCAGGAGGAAGGGACCCCTAGGAGAGGGGGCAGGAGGCGGTGCTCTGTCCACCATCATCATCCATGCCACGGCCCCTCCCCGCCACTATGGGTCCTACTCCATAAAGGGTCCCAAAAGCCACAGGGTGGTCTCAGGGGAGGGACCACAGACCCTCAGTGAGCCCATGGCCCCTCCCTCTGCTGGAGGCCACAGAGGCCTCAGCCTCCACCCCCAGCCTCCTGCCTGCCCCTCTGGACACAGACAAGCCCCTGGATCCCCAGGCCAGCTGCACATACACAGGCCCTTTGATGGAGAAACGGGCCAAGTCAGACTCCCACTCAGGTACCTACACACAGAAACCCCCGAAGGCCCCTTCACCGCCACCTCCCTCACACAGGAGGACCCGTACCCAGCCTGCTCACACACCCGGCCTCTAACCGCCCCGTCCTACTTACACACACAGTCACAGCAGGCCAGGATCAATGCCCAGTGCCCCATGTTACCGCTCAGCCTCACTCCATCCTGGATCGACGCTGGGGATGCACCCACCCAGCCCTCACATGCACATTTGCGCGAGCCTCACAGCAAGTCCACGGCAGCTCCACCATCACCACCAACCACAGGCACCCCACGTGGCGGACGTCCCGCATGCTCACACGTGGCCTCCCACGGCATGCCCTCTCACCCGGGTTGTACCCAAGCCCTGCCTCCCTGTCACACCTGGACCACTGGATCCAACATGGACATGGAGAGCCCTCCCACCCCAAACTCCCCTCATGGCCCGGGCCTCCTCAGTCCAGCCCCTCCATCAGCTGCACCCCCGGATGAACACACACACGCACACATGCACACACAAGGACACACACACACCTACAGTGTGGGCTGTGTCCTCGGCTCCCACTGGGCCATGCCCCGGAACAGGCTGCTGGCCCCATCCCAGGGCTAGAGGCCGCGGAGGTCAGAGCCAAGGTCCAAGCCCGTACAGCCCTGGACCCCCTGCTCCCGTCATGCTCACACACACACACAAGTACCCACCGTACCCATCTGGCCCACACGTTGTGGACACAAGCCCACACTAGCTTGTGCAGTGCACGGGGAGCCCGAGGGCCGTGCACAACAGCCTCACTCTGCAGAGTGGGAGCCCAGCCGTGCAGGGAGAGTGGGGCCAGGGCAGGAGGGGCCAGGAGACTGGGGACCGAGGGGAGCCCAGTGTAGGGCCAGGTAGCAGCCCCGGGCATCTCAGGCCTAAGCAAGGTCCCCAGTGCCCAGCCAGCCCCTCAGAGCACCAGCTTCGTTGACTCCCGGGGCTACCCCAGGTCCTGTGAGCTGGGCTACAGAGCTCAGACCCCTCAGGGCTCAGGGCGGGCGGCCGTCCATGCACAGTTCAGAGAGGTCCTCGTGGGCCAACATCGGTAAAGCTCAGTGGGGACGGGCCTGGGGATGCCAGGCCGGGGGGCCATAGGCCATGCAGTGGGCAGCAAAGCAGCTGGGGGTGGGGGTCAAGAGAGGGCCAGTCACTCCCACACAGCCACTGGCCAACTTGGGGGGCTTTGGCCCCCGGGCCCCCGAGGGGCAGCTGCAGAGCAGGCTGGACAAGGCCGTCTGCCCTCCAGCCACCAGCAGGGCTGCGGAGGCCAGGGCGTCTTGTGTCTACCTCCTCGGGGGGTTGGGCCCGCCATGGCCCCTGGCACATGCGGACGTGGGGCAGGGAGGGCTGACTGGCCGGTGCCTGCAGAGCTGGAACTCCAGGACCTGTGTGCGGACGCGGCTGAGAGCGACGAGCTGGACGAGCTGTGGACCAGCCTGCTGGTCTTCATCACCCTGTTTCTGCTCAGCGTGAGCTACGGGGCTGCCACCACCCTCTTCAAGGTGGGAGCACAGAGGTCCCTGGGGCGAGGTGGGGCGGGGGGGGCAGCTGTCCTCACGTGCGCCCTCCCCCAGGTGAAGTCGGTACTCGCCACTGTCCTGCAGAAGCCGCAGACCTTCCAGGACTACGCAAACATCATGCGGCCGGTGGAGTAGCCAGGAGCCAGAGCAGCGAGGCCGCGCTTCCCCCTCCCCTCCCCCTTCCCCCCTCCTCGCCCCGTGTCTGAAGCAGTCTGCCTGCCCTGGGGGGTGGGGGGAAGCACAGCACACAAACCCCCAGAGGAGCCAGAGCCCAAGACCCAACCACTACCACACAGGCATCCAGAAAGTTCTAGGTCAGCTCCAAGGTCCAAGGCACCGATGGGACCTGTCAATCACAACCCCTACCCTCCCCACTTAGGGACAAGCCGCAGAAGAGCATCGGTCCCAAAAAGTGACCTGGGGTCAGGGGCCACTCCTGTTCTCAGTGAACAACCCCCAAAGCACGCTGAGGGGGAAGTCCATGGCCCCGCCCACCCGAGTCCCGAGCCAAAAAAGGACTAAGAGCCAAGCCCAGACTCAGCCTGACCTCTGTGCCACCAGGTCCACGGGCCTTGCCCCTCTGCCCAGCCTTCCCCAAGTCCACTTGCAGCACCCGCACCTGCAGAATGCAGGGCTATGGGCAGGGCTCCCAGTGGGAGGAGGGTCTCACAGCAGGAGCTGCCCAGGGGCCCACCTGGGCCAGCCCCTCCCAACCCATCCACCCCTAGCCTCCTGTGACCGGGGGCTCCTGGCTTGGCGACACTCTTGCCCCGTTTCCTTCATTTTGAGTTTCTTATTAAAGTGCCTTCTTACAAATCCGTCACCTGAGCACATTTTGGGAGTGGTCCGTGCCATCCTGCTGGGGTGGTGGAAGGCAGGTCCCCCCAAGGATGTGGACAAGGGGCCAGAGGGAAGGGGCAGTGGTTAGTTCTGGGCTTGAAGACGCAGGGGACCAGCCAGGCGCTCCCTGCAAGAGTCCCTCTGATGCCCCCAGACACCCCAGCTCGGTGCCCATCACATCCGCTCTGCTGCTCTCCAGACTCACACCCCTTCCCATGAAGTGAACACAATGGGCTCCCAGAGGCAGACCCGAAGCAGCTGCCTCTACAGCCCGTGCAGGAGGCCACAGGAACACAGCAGCACAACCACCTAGGTCAGGGCCGGCATCAGCTTCCAGCGACCACCAGTCACCCACCCTGTCTGTCCACCCACTGAGCACACACAGGCCAATCCTTGGCCCCCATCCACCAGCCAGCCTGGATGTCCCAATACGTTGAGCGAGACACAAAAGCAAACAAGAGCTGTCTGGGGCTGGCCACAGCCATCTTCAAGGAGAAACCTGATGAGCCTGGAAGGCAGGAGCCAAGATGCCAGTGAGACAGCCAGCTGGCCAAGGACAGTGGTGGGCATGAATCTGTGTCCCCTCTTCAGAATAAAGTGGTAGTTTCCTGGGTGGAGAGACTTTCCCAGAAGGGTCTCTACAAAGTCCACTGGAAATTGGGGGAGAACATGTGAACACACACAATGAAAAGTAGGATTCCTTCACATACAAAGAGTGTTCAGGAACCAATGAAGGAAACAGTGAGCAGTGGGTTCTTCAGAGAAAGGAAAAACCAAATAGCCAATAATAAGAAGATATTTCACTAACTACAAAAGTCACACTGAGGAGGAAGCCAGGGAGGGGCAGCCCTCTCAGGCCTGTCTGAGGACGTGTGATTTGTTAGGACCAGTGCTCAGAGCCATGGCTGCGTTCCCAGCGCACAAATGCCCAGACCCTCTGGAAAGGAGATTCTACTCGTGGAGCTGGCCTTCCACAGAGAGCCTCCCCTCCCTGTCCCATGTCACACAGGCTCCGACACAGACGAGGAATGGAAATGAGTAACAGCAAGTGCGCAGCCTGTGGGCAGAAAGCCCAGGACTGGGCAGCTCTGACATGCGTTTGGAGACACAGAGGATGTGGTCTAAACGGAACGTCAAGGAAGCCAGGCAGGGTGGGAGGTGGGATGGGACAAGGCCACACCACAGCCCACTGCACACTCACATGCAGACACACACAATCCCAGGAGACCAGGCCCCACACTGATAAAAATACAGGAGGTATTCAGCTTTAAGCTCTTCCTGAGCTCCCAGGAAGGCCCTACTGTGGCAAAGTCCAGAACGACCTGACCAGACTTCCCAGCAGAAGCTCCTTCTCTGCCCTGAGCTCCCATAAGGTTGGAGCCTGAAGAAAACAGGACATGAGTCTGTGACTTTCTAGAATGTTCTTCATCATGAAGATCTATAATCCTTCATGTGAGAAACCCCCACACTAAAGGTTGCTTCCTGAGCGAGTGTGGGTCCCAGAAGCTGCCTCACTTGAGCTCCAGTAAATCCTTTCTCCTTTTTCTCTAAAATTGTACAAAAGGGGTGCAGGGTGGAACGTGTCCTGTATTTTCTATATGGGTTCCAGGGCATGGGCACACCAAGTGTGGGGGGAAATACTGAGGCCATGGAACCTGGATATCATGCAAAATTATAGATAGACAGATAGATGATAGATAGATAGATAGATAGATAGATAGATAGATAGATAGATAGACTGATAGATGGATAGACAGACTGACAGACAGACTGATAGATAGACTGAGAGACAGACTGATGATAGATAGACTGATAGATAGATAGACAGATAGATAGATAGATAGATCTATAGATAGAGTAAAATTTTTTAGTTTTGTTATTTTGCACCGACAAGACCCACCCTCACATGCAAGTTTCTCACAGCCCACAGCCTAGGTCCTTCCTCCCATTTCCTGGGCTGGAGGCCCCCTGACGGCAGAGCTGAGTGTCCTCTGTCCCTGACTTGTGCCCCAGATCGTGAGCCCCGCCCCATGGACCCAAGACCGAGGACAAGGGCTCGGCTCACATGGGCCCCCTGGGAGCCAGACATCGATGCTCACGGGCGGAATGTGTGCCCCTCAAGCTTGGGAGAACAGGGTGCTGGTCATCCGTCAGGAGGGGCCAGCAGAGGCCTGTCTCACTGGGAGCACAGGCTGAGAGCAGGGCGGGGGAGGACAGTCCCATCATTAAGAGGCTGCCTTCTCAGGGCCCCCTCTGTCCCTCCTTTTCTTTTCTTACAAACCCACCACAGAAGGCTGAACGGTGGCCCCCAAAAGCTATGCCCACGGCCTAATCCCTGGAATCTGTGAATGTGACTTTATTTGGGAAAAGGGCCTTTGCAGATGTGATTAAACGCCTTAAGATGAGATTGTCCAGGCCCTAAACCTGGTGGCAGGTGGGAGAAGACGAGAGACCAGACGCAGAGAAGCCACGTGAAGACAGAAGCAGAGACCGAAGAGACACAGCCCCAGCCCCAGGGGTGCTTGGGGCCCCAGGGGCTGGAAGAGGCAGGGAGGACCCCGCCTAGATCTCCAGAGCTGGGAGAGTAAATTTCCGTTGTTTGAAGACCCTCAGTCCGTGGTCCTTGGTCACAGCAGCCGCAGGACACCTGGACCCCCAGCCAGCAGGACTCAGCCAAGCAGAAGGCCCTTCTCCTTTAAGAAAAGCCCAGGAAAGACTCCCTGGCTCTTTCCACCCCCAACAGGACCCTCACGCTGGGCACAGCCCCCGACACACGGAAGGTGCTCAGTCAGTCTTGACTGAGCGCACTTCAGACCTCTTTCCTAAGTCCAGGTCCTTTCACCCACAGCAGCGACCAGGTTGGACAGGACCCTGATATCACATGTCGGGTCCAGTGACACCTCTTCTGCCCTGTGTCCCAGGCTATATGTGCCCATGGTGCCCACGTGTGAGTGCCCAAGCTGGGGCACAAGGGGGCTGAGGGAGAAGGTGGCCTACTGAGTCTGCCTGACCCGTCTCTCACTCCCCCTGCTCTCTGGGGCACAGGCTGCTTCTGGGAGGAACCCCAGTGCTTCGGACTCTCAGATGCTGGGGGGGCTCCTGGGGTTTATAACAAAACCCCCGGAGTTCCCTTGAGCCAGGCCATGGTGTGTCTGTGCCATCCTGGGCTCCCCTCGCTGCACCCATCTCTCCTCTGCCTCCTGGCTTGCCCTGACCCCCCTTCCTTGGGCCGTCAGAGCCCCCCAGGAGAAAAGCACTGGCAGACACCTCCATCGAGCCTGAGGCTTGCTGCCACTCCCCCTGGTGGCATCCTTCATGGAAGGGGGCCATCACTTCCTGTGTGTGGCTCCAGAACCTTCTGTGCATGAAGAAGTGAATGATCAAATGGGCACAGACACAAGCTGGGCCTGATCTGCACCAGGGAGGGCCAGGCAGGGTGCATGGGAGCAGACAACCTAGGAGCTCGGGCAGCCGGTGGGAGAGCTCTGTCTCCGGAGGGTGGGGCAGAGGCTGGCCCTGCCCCCTGGGCTCCAAGCTCCCAGACAGGGACAGCCCCCATGCCTTCACCTCAGCCATACCCTGGGCCCCAGCTGATCAAGGGACTGGCCGAGGAAGGGCGGCCACTGATCCCAGCCAGGCTGGAGTGGCTCTTCACCCTCCCCCTCCCCTGGCTCGCCAGGGGTCACTCTGGTCAAGCCCTGTCCCTCCAGGCCCCACCCCTGCAGCCCTTCACTCCATCTCCACCTCTGAGACTGTCTCTACCCCAGTGTCCCTGAGCCCTGACTGTCTATTCCAGCCTTTGCTCCCTTGCCTCTCAGGCCTCAACCAGCCACATGGAGCCATTACCCCCAGCAGGGCACCTGCCTTTGCACCCACATGACCTCAGGCAAGAGTCAGCCTCCTGGGGGTCGTACAGGCCAGGCCACACACACCTGGCCCCGCCACAGCCAGACCACAGCCCAGACATGACGTGGAGGCGAGCAGCCACCACTGGTGGGACAGGAAGTGGGCAAGTGACCCCATCTGTGGGCCAGACACAGGCAAGCAGGCCCTCCCAGCCCACCCCTCACAGCCTCAGCCGGCTGACAGCAGCGGATGACCCAGAGCAGGACAGGGCCTGCTGAGAGCCTGCGGCCATCAGGTAGGACTGCAGAGCCCGAGTCCCTCCTCAACTCCAGTCCTCTTGGGAGGCAGACAGATGGACGTAGAGCCCTGGGCCACCTGGCCAAGGGAGGCCTGAGCCTCTCAGATGCAATAGACCCCCCAGCAGACTTGAGCAGGTGGGTCAAGGTGTGGTTCAGGCCTCATCTCTTCAGTCAGCCCACCCTGAACGCTCCTATGCCCTAGAGGACGGAGAGCAGATGGAGAAACGAGGATGGGCAGGACGCCCCAGATCACAGAGCCGAGCTGTCACAGACACAGTTAGCTAGGCGACTGTGAGCTGGGCTGAGCTGTGCTGGGCTGAGCTGGGCTGAGCTGGGCTGGGTTGAGCGGAGCTGAGCGGAACTGGGTTGAGCTGAGCTGACTGAGCTGGGCTGAACTGGGCTGAACTGAGCTGGGCTGGACTGAGCTGAGCTGAGCTGAGTTGAGCTGGGCTGAGCTGAGCTTGGCTGAACTGGGCTGAGCTGGGCTGGGTTGAGCGGAGCTGGGCTGAACTGGGCTGAGCTGGGTTAAGCTGAGTTGAGCTGGGTTGAGCTGAGCTGACTGAGCTGGGCTGAGCTGGGCTGAACTGAGCTGGGCTGGATTGAACTGGGTTGAGCTGGGCTGAGCTGAGCTGAGCTGAGCTTGGCTGAACTGGGCTGAGCTGGGCTGGGTTGAGCAGAGCTGGGCCGAACAGGGCTGAGCTGGGTTAAGCTGAGTTGACCTGAGCTGAATTAAGCTTGGCTGAACTGGGTTGAGCTGGGCTTAGCTGGGCTGAGCTGGGTTGATCTGAGCTGAGCTGAGCTGGGCTGAGCTGGGCTGAACTGGGCTGAGCAGGGTTGAGCTGAGCTGGGCTGAGCTGGCCTGAGCTGAACTGGCCTGAGCAGGTTTGAGTTGGACTGGACTTGGCTGGGTTGAGCTGAGCTGAGCTGGGTTGAAATGGGCTGAGCTGGGCTGGGCTTAGCTGTCCTGAGCTGGGCTGAACTGGGCTGAGCAGGGTTGAGCTGGGCTGAGCTGGGCTGAGCTGAACTGGGCTGAGCTGCGCTGAACTGGGCTGAGCAGGTTTGAGTTGGTCTGGACTTGGCTGGGTTGAGCTGAGCTGAGCTGGGTTGAATTGAGCTGAGCTGGGCTGAGCGGAGCTGGGCTGAGCTGTGCTGAACTGGGCTGAGCTGGCCTGAGCTGGCCTGAGCTGAGCTGGGCTGAACTGGGCTGAGCAGGTTTGAGTTGGACTGGACTTGGCTGGGTTGAGCTGAGCTGAGCTGGGTTGAACTGGGCTGAGGTGGGCTGAGCTGAACTGAGCTGGGCTGAGCTGGCCTGAGCTGTGCTGAACTGGGCTGAACTGGGCTGAGCTGGGCTGAGCTGAACTGGGCTGAGCTGGGCTGAACTGGGCTGAGCAGGGCTGAGCTGAGCTGGGCTGAACTGGGCTGAGCAGGTTTGAGTTGGACTGGACTTGGCTGGGTTGAGCTGAGCTGAGCTGGGTTGAATTGGGCTGAGCTGGGCTGAGCTGAGCTGGGCTGAGCTGTGCTGAACTGGGCTGAGCAGGTTTGAGTTGGACTGGACTTGGCTGGGTTGAGCTGAGCTGAGCTGGGTTGAATTGGGCTGAGCTGGGCTGAGCTGAGCTGGGCTGAGCTGTGCTGAACTGGGCTGAGCAGGTTTGAGTTGGACTGGACTTGGCTGGGTTGAGCTGAGCTGAGCTGGGTTGAATTGGGCTGAGCTGGGCTGAGCTGAGCTGAACTGAGCTGAGCTGAACTGGGCTGAGCTGGGGTGAACTGGGCTGAGCAGGGTTGATCTGGACTGGACTTGGCTGGGTTGAGCTGAGCTGAGCTGGGCTCACCTGGGCTGAGCTGGACTGAGCTGAGCTGGGCTGGGGTGCATGGGAAGGAGTAGTTTGGGTCTGTGTCAGCCCCCAGAGGTCTGGGCTTCAGCCCAGTGGCCCCTGTGTTCTTCTGGTGCACGAAGGCCATGCTACTTCCGTTGCAGCCATGGTGCCGGGTCCCCTCACCAGGCCTGCACAGAGGGCACCATGCCTGTGTTCCCTGTTCCAGCAAGGACACTCCAGGACTGAATTGCCATTAAGCCTCTGACCTCCAAGACCTCTTGGACCACAGAGGTCGACTGTCACTGATCTGGAGGCTGGGGGTGGGTGGTTGGATGGGGACCCCGGCTGGTTAGTGGGAGGGGGTCCCTGAGGAAGAGACCTCGTCTCTTGCCCTGTGCTGCCTCTTGCACAGCCAACAGCCCCAGGGCAGACTCACTTCAAGCCGGGACTGCTCTGGCCTGGCCTGGGCCCCCGCTCTGGGCCCACGTCTCGTGATCCCCGCAGCCCAGCAGAGAGCACGCCTGTGCCCACTGCGGACTCAGCCAGGGAGTGAGAGGGCCATGCTCAATAACCACAGACCCTGTCTGGGAGTGGCCTGCACCAGAGGCCTTCTCACAGGCACGTGTCCAGGCCCTCATGCTAGAACCCTGACAAGCATGTTCAGAAACAGGGCAAGTGGGCCCAGGCATCCGGCTCAGACACCGGGTCCAGGGCACATGAGCTGAAGGACCTTGGGGCCGTCACTAACCCTGTCTGTGCCATGTTCCTCCAGGGTAAAGGGGAAACGGGCTTCATCCTGGGCCTGTGAGGCTGTGTCGCAGGTCCGGGCAGCACGGGTCCCCCCCCTCACAGAGCGTCCTGTGTTGCAGAGTCCAAAACCAGCCCCCAAGTCTTCCCACTGAGCCTCAGGAGCAGTGACGTAGCGGAGAAAGTGGTCATCGCCTGCCTAGTCCAGGGATTCTTCCCAGCTGAGCCCGTGACAGTGACTTGGAGCCCCAGCAAGGTCGGTGCATCCATCACGAACTTCCCCGCAGTGAAGTCTGCTTCTGGGAACCTGTACACCATGAGCAGCCAGCTGACGCTGCCAGCCAACGAGTGCCCTAAGGGCACATCCATAGAATGCCGCGTGGAGCACGATTCCGTCGCCAGCAAGCCCGTGTCTGTGCCCTGCGAAGGTAGAGGGCAGGCTGGGGCGGGGCGGGGGCCTCCACATTCTCACTCTGACCCACCACCGGGAACTCCCTTTGGACGAGAGTGGGCTGCCAGGCTGGGACCCTAGTGAGTGGCCAAGATGGGCCCAGGGGAAGGAGCTGGAGGGAGGGGGAGGGGAGGCGGGCAGAGTGGCTCACTGACCTGCTTGGCTGTTCCCTCAATTATAGTTGACCCCCCGTATTGCCCCACGTGCTGCCAGCCCCAGCTGACACTACACAAGCCCGCCCTCGAGGACCTGCTTCTGGGTTCCAACGCCAGCCTCACGTGCACACTGAGCGGCCTGATAAAGTCCGAGGGTGCCGTCTTCTCCTGGACGCCCTCGGGTGGGAAGGAGGCCATCCAGAAGCCCCCGGAGCGTGACTCGTGCGGCTGCTACAGTGTGTCCAGTGTCCTTCCAGGCTGCGCTGAGCCGTGGAACAGTGGGGAGACCTTCTCCTGTACCGCCACCCACCCCAAGATCAAGGAACCAAAAACTGCCACCATCAAGAAAGACTCAGGTGGGCCCAGACCCTGACCGTGAGGTGTTGCTAGGCAACTCCTCGGCCTGCCTCCTCCTTGAGCCCCTAACCCACATTTTACTAGAGGACACTGAGGCATGGGGTGCCCAGACCCCTAACCCGGCTCTCTGCCCTCCAGGGAACACTTTCCGGCCCCAGGTCCACCTGCTGCCGCCGCCGTCGGAGGAGCTGGCCCTCAATGAGCTGGTGTCGCTGACGTGCCTCGTGCGGGGCTTCAGCCCCAAGGACGTGCTGGTGCGGTGGCTGCAAGGGTCCCAGGAGCTGTCCCGCGAGAAGTACCTGACCTGGGGGCCCCTGCAGGAGCCTGGCCAGAGCGTCCCCACCTTCGCGGCCACCAGCGTGCTGCGGGTGTCGGCCGAGGACTGGAAGCAGGGGGAGAAGTTCTCCTGCATGGTGGGTCACGAGGCCCTGCCCCTGGCCTTCACCCAGAAGACCATCGACCGCCTGGCGGGTAAACCCACCCACGTCAACGTGTCTGTGGTCATGTCGGATGTGGAAGGCGTCTGCTACTGAACTGCCCACCCGCCCCTCCCTGAATAAACTCCGTACTGGCCCAAAGCAGCCCCGCGCTTCCCTCAGGCTGCCTGTCTGTCCATATCCGGGTCTGCGGCCGAGGCAGGGGCAGGGCCCACGGAAGGGGGAGCTCCTGCTGCCATGACTCTTTCGGGCCTCACTTTCCTTGCTCGGCCTGCACATCTGTGTGTGCGTGTGTGCGTGTGCGTGTGTGTGCGTCTGCACGTGGAGCACAGCAAAGCAAGCTGGGAGCCAAACCCGAGGTCGACAGTCAGCGAGGTGGGCACAGCCCAGTGGGTCCCGAGCAGCAGGGACCACGGAAGTCCTCAGTGGGCAGGTGACGTGGTCATTTGGATCTCAGAAAATGCCTCTAGGGGCAGCCGTGAGGGACCAGAGAGAGGCCGTGAGGGACCAGGGGAGCAGGTGGCCAGTGAGGAGGCTGGTGTCACCATCAGGGGCCACGGCAGGGATGAGGGGAGACACCGCGGGTGGTGACGCGCACACAGTTGTGGGACAGCCCCACTGACACACACCGCGAGAGAGCCGCCCTGCAGCAGACGGCTCTGCATGCAGCACACACATACACACAGTCTCCCCCATGCTCACGCTCACACTCATGCTCACACTCACGCACACACGTCCAGGAGCAGGAAGCTCACAGCCCAGACCAGGCTCCAGGGAGGCAAGGGGGGTCCCTGCCCAAGATTCCCCATCTTCCCCATGTGCTCCCCGGGCACAGCTCAGGGCCCAATTCCACAGACCCTCCCAGGCAGCCCCTGCCCCCTGCCTGCCCCCAGACTCAGATCTCCCATCCCTTCCTCAGCCCAAGTATGGGTAGGGCAGGGACGGGCTGCGGAGGGCTGAGGAGGGACGGCTCCCCCCAGGGCCCCTCTGCAGCTGCGGGAGGCAGTCCCGTGGCCACTGTGGGACACCTGGCGGTACAGCTCCCACAAGGGGGCAGCGGGGCCCTTGCTCTCGTCTCACACACCTCCGGGGCTTCCCCAGGGGACCTGGCTTCGGCTTCCTCCCACTACTCCCAGAGCCAAAGTGATCTGGGGGCCCTGCCTACACGGCCACTGCTCCCCTCTCAAAGGTCCGGCCACCAAGACAGCCAGTGCCTGGTCCAGAGAAAGAGCTTCCTAAAGAGATGAGGGAGAGGAAGAGTGAATAGATGAGGGGGACAGCAGGCAGACAGGCAGACACAACACAGGACATGTGGTGGATGGAAGGGTGGACAGACAGGTGGATGGGTAGGAGGAAGGAGAGGGATGGACCGACGGACGGAAGGGTGGATGATTGGCTGTGTCGGCGTGTGGCAAGCAGGTCCAAATCCCATGTGCCCTGAGACCCTGAAGACAGCCCCTGCTGATGGTCTTCACCGGGGCCTCCCTCAACTCCTTGTCGTTCATTAGCCACACCCCCTGGGAAGGCAGCGTGCCCACCCAGTCGCCGCAGACCCAGAGCTCTGTCTAACTCCGGAGCACCTCAGGGTGGCCTGCCTGGTCCTCTCTGACCCCACCCAGGGCCCAGACCAAGGCCAAGCCAAGAGCACAGGGCTTGCTGAGGGCTGGTGAGCACACAGACAGGGCTGGGGTCCAGGAGGTCTTGGGCCTGAGCTCTATTTACAGCAGCAGAGATGGGGGGCCTTAGGTGTCTAAAGAACTCAGGGGTCGCAGCCCCTTCCCTGGCACCTGTCGCCTCATCCTCCCTGAGGCAGCACGTCCTGAGAGAGGGCACCCCACTGTCCCGACCCCGAGGAGTGTGGGAGGGGCAGGCATGGGCTCACCCCCACCCGTGCAGACATGGGTCTGTCAGACTCTCAGTGTCTTGCAGATTGCCAGGAGCCACTTCCCTGGCTGGTGCTGGACGTGCCGCAGGAGGACCTGGAGGAAGACGCCCCGGGAGCCAGCCTGTGGCCCACCACGGTCACCCTGCTCACGCTCTTCCTACTGAGTCTCTTCTACAGCACAGCGCTGACTGTGACAAGCGTGCGGGGCCCAGCCGACAGCAGAGAGGGCCCCCAGTACTGAGCAGAAGCTGCCAGGCACACAGGCGGGGGTGAGGAGGCAGAGCGGCGAGCTGACGGGACAGGGTGCTCGGCCACCAGGGCATCTGCCTATTCCCCACCCTCAGGGGGGAGCTGGCCTCCCAGGGAGGTGATCCCCTCACAGACCCTGAGGATACGGGCAGTCCTGGGGTCAGGGCCTCAATGTACCCCAGCGGGATCTGGGAGTTAGCTTCCCCTGAACTCATTGCAGGATTCAACCTGTCTCCCTTGAGGGCAAGCCAGGGTGGGGACAGGGCATTGGCAAGGAACTCCCCTGGACCCTGACCCCACTGTGTTTGCAGGCAGGAGTCTGGAGGAGCCTCCGGAAAGCCCAGCTGGATGTCAGAGCTCAGCCCCGCTCAGAAGCTGCCCGCCCACCCCCACACACAGGCCTTGCTGGTGCAATAAACTGATCCCAAAGGCAAAGGTTCTCAGACTCTGAATGAGAGGAGGGAAAGGAGAGGGACAGAGGCTTGGGAGAGGGGACACCTGCCTCAAGGCCCAGGGTGAAGGCCCTTCACCTAGAGCCCACCTGATCTGCTCCTGCATAAGGCACATGCACAGGACAAGAGCTGTCCTTCACCAAGGACAGTAAGAAGCAAGACGTCTCCCAAGAACAGCACCCTGCACCCTGGTCCTCATCATTGGGCCCTTGTCATGGTCACTGAGCCCAAATCATGATCATTGAGACCTGGTCATGATCACTGAGCACTGGTCCTCATCACTGGGCCCTAGTCTTGGTCACTGTGAACTGGTCCTGGTTACTGAGCCCTGGTTATGATCACTGGGCCCTTATCCTGGTCACCGAGCCCTAGCCCTGGTCACTGACACCTGGTTATGATCACTGGGCCCTGGTCCTGCTCACTGAGCCCTGGTTATGATCAGTGGGCCTTGGTCCTTATTACTGAGCCCTGGTCCTCATCACTGGACACTAGTCCTGGTCACTATGGCCTGGTCCTGGTCACTGAGCTCTGGTCCTGATCACTGACCCCTAGTCCTTGTAACTGAGTCCTGGTCCTTGTCACTGGGTCCTGGTCCTGGCACTGGGCCTTGATTGTGGTCACTGAGCCTTGGTTCTAATCACTAAGCCATGGTCCTGGCCACTGAGCCCAAGTCCCAATCATTGGGCCTGGCCCTAGTCACTGAGCCCTGGTCCTGACATTGCTCCCTGGTTCTTATCACTCAGCCCTGGTCCTAGTCACTGTGACCTGATCTAATCACTGTGCTCTGGTCCTGATTATTTTATTCTGATCACTTATCCATGGTCCTCAACACTGAACCCTGTTCCTGATCACTGGTCCCTGGTCTGATGACTGAGCCTGGCCCTGGTCACTGAGCCCTAGTCCTGGTCACTGAGCCCTGGTGCTGATCACTGAGCCTTAGTCCTGGTCACTGAGCCCTAGTCCTAGTCACTGAGCCTGGTCCTGATCACTGAACCCTGGTCCTGGTCACTGAGCCATGGTCCTGATCACTGAGCCCTGGTCCTGGTCACTGAGCTTTAGTCCTGGTCACTGAGCCCTGGTCCTGGTCACTGAGCCCTGGTATTGATCACTGAACCCTGGTCCTGGTCACTGAGCCTTGGCCCTGGTCACTGAGCCTGGCCCTGGTCACTGAGCCCTGATCCTGATCACTGAGCCTTGTCCTGGTCACTGAGCCTGGCCTTGGTCACTGAGCTCTGGTCCTGATCACTCTGCCCTGGTCCTGGTCGCTG
>NW_024082145.1:291447-293133 GCF_003009895.1 Hyaena hyaena | reverse complement strand
TCACTGAGCCTGGCCCTGGTCACTGAGCCCTGGTCCTGATCACTCTGCCCTGGTCCTGGTCACTGAGCCCTGGTCCTGGTCACTGAGCCTGGCCCTGGTCACTGAGCCCTGGTCCTGATCACTCTGCCCTGGTCCTGGTCACTGAGCCTGGCCCTAGTCACTGAACCCTGGTCCTGATCATTGAGCCCTGGTCCTGGTCACTGAGCCCTGCTCCTGGTCACTCAGCCCTGCTCCTGGTCACTAATCCCAATTCCTGGCCACTGAGCCCCTGTCCTAAAAACTGAGACCTAGTGTTCATTTCATGGTCAGATCCTGAGTCGATGCCCACTTACTCTGAGTTGGAGCCCTGGCTCATGGCCGGCCTCACACTTAGGTCTTGAGTTCTATTCCCATGCTTTGGGCTCTTAGTCCTGACCCTCATCTGAAGTGACCCACATGGTGGAGAGAGAGCCTCCCAGGTGATCCATGACCCTCTTGGTCTGGGCACTGGATGAAGGGTGAAGTCAGGACCCCATGTCTGGCCTCCTCTTTTCCAGGGCCCAGGTGGGTTGAGGCAGAGCCCCCACCCTTGAGGGTCCCCAGTACAGGGGTAGGGAGGAGGCGATGGTGTTTGTGTTCTCTTGTTTTTCTCTTTCTTCTCAGGCTTCACCTGCTGAACACCCAAAATAGTCCTAGGGGGAGGCTGAGTCATTGTGAGTGCAGCCCAGCCCAGGTGTCCCGGCCAGAGACTGCTGTTCCGAGAATCAGGCCCGAAAACAGAGACCTGGCCAGATGGGCCTGGGGCCTGAGACCTGGGCAAGGCGCTGGAGCCTGAGAGGGCCCTGTGGTGGCAGAAAGGTCCCCAAGGCCTGCAGAACACTCCAGCCCCCACCACACGTGGGCCCCATCAGGCCAGAATCAGTCAGGGTCTGTCCAGGGTCAGCTGGACCACCTGGATAGCCAGTGTCAGCCTAGACCAGCCAGGGTCAACAGGGTCAGCCCAGGGTCACCCTAGGTGTTGCTAGGATCTACACAGGTTTTTGGCGTCCACAGGTCAGCAGGGCTCTCACTGGCCACAGGACTTAGCAACGTGCAGCCACTGAGGGTTCTGAGGGTTGTGCCAACCAAACAGCCAGACCAGGTGGGACCGGCCTTACAGTCTGACACTGACCTCTGCTGGCCCTGCACTCACACACCCCTCCCTGTCCTGCTTCCTCTGTGTCGGGCCCCACAGCCAGGGACAGACTTGGCACAGCCAGGGACAGGCCCGAGCGGCCATCCCCCGGGGCTGTGGTACATTCCACGGGGCTCACGGCAGGACCCATATCCCACACCTGGGGACACTGAGGGTCCAGGAAAGGCAGACTGCGCCAGGGTCAGCAAGAAAGATAGTGAGAGATGCAGAGACAGGAAGGGAGAGGGACGGGCAGGGGGAGATGCAGATGGGACAGGAGAAAGGGACAGAGATAGCTGCAGAAAAGGCCAAGAACATGGGGACAGGGGCAGGCGTTGGGGACAACACTCAGAGATGTGCCCATACCACACACTGACCTCCTCACTCTCAAGCTCACTCACTCACCCTTCCTTTTCCATACTCAGAACACACACGCACACTCACACTCTCACGTCCCTTCTCCTCCCTCCAGGCCCTGGGGGCTCAGGGGTCCCACTGAGGCTCACTCGGGCCCACCACTCCCTACGGGACTG
>NW_024082145.1:279265-289247 GCF_003009895.1 Hyaena hyaena | reverse complement strand
CCAGGCAGAGGTGGGGGCACCGGGGCGAGCGGCATGGTTTCACTGAAGGTCACGAGATGGGGTCTCCCGCTTCTTCATTCCCCCTCCATGTGTAGGCCGGGACCACCCCCCCCCCCGCCAAAGAGAAGTTCCCTCATCTGCTATTAGCTGGGGGTTGTGGGGCAGGATCATTCTGGAATGAACACCGCCGCCTTCCCCTTGTTCCTGTTTTCAGAGTAAGGATCTGAATCAGCTCCCAAGTGTCGAGGGGTCTCATGGAACATGAAGCACATGGAGCCCCCTGCGCCGCCATGCTTTCCCTGCCCCCAGCACGAGGAGCCCCATCCGGAGCCCCTGGGCCTCCCCCGCCGCCTTCCCATCCCCCTCCCCGGCGTCCCTCCATTTGCTCTGGGGACACACTGCAGCCACCAGGGGACCTGCCCTGGCTGGTGTCCTGCAAACACCGGGGGCGGGGGGGGCTCCAGCCACACACCGGCAGGCACCCCGCCTCGCTGCACCCTCACAGGGAGCCCCGGGGGGCAAGCAGGGGTCTGGTGGTAGCTCCCTCCCACTGCCTTCTGGGGCCCAACGCTAGGGTCTGACACTGGGCCACCTCCCGCCACCCCCACCCCCCAGGCAGGTGTGACAGGCTCCAGTCTCTGTTTCTGCCCCAGTTACTCATTTCGGGCAAACTGGGCCCTAGAGGGACATGCAAATGGTTGTTTGTTCCACACTGAAAACATCTTTCTCACCCTCTGTGGCTGTTCCCCGAAATAGCTTGCATCGATCCCCACCTGCAACCCCAGCCACCCCCCCACGGCATGGCCAGGTTGGCCCCGGCCTCAGGGTTCAGGGGACCCTCCACCCCTCCCAGCTGGCAGAAGCCCGACTCGGGTCAGTGACACACTCGCTGCCCTGCAAATGGGGACTTTAGTGAATTAAAGTGATTCTCTGCTCGTCCCCTTGTCCTATCTTCGTGACCGGGGTCCCCAGGGAGGCCGCCCTGCAGGCCAGCCTGTGAGGGTCCGAGCCCCAGGGCTGGTGGGGTGCAGGGGGACCACGTGGGAGCAGAGGAGAAGGCCTGCAGCCTCCACGCTGCACACCGGGGCGGGGGCCCCAGGTCACATGGGGACGGGCACTGCTGTCCCAGGACCTGCCCTGGTCACGACCCTGCCTCATCTGAGCCTGGGGCTCTGCCTCTCCCTGGCTCCCCTTCCCTTGCCATGCAAGTTTCTCCCTATCTCCCCTCTATGTCTCTCCCCTTCTCTCTCAGTCTCTGTCTCTCCCTGTCTCTTTCTGCCTCTGTGTCTCTGTCTCTTTCTTTCTCACTGTCTCTCTCCCTGTCTCTTTCTGTCTCTCTCTCCACTGTGTCTCTTCATGTCTCAACCTGGTGTGTAAGGGGAAGGCGGCGGTGTTCATTCCAGAATGATCCTGCCCCACAACCCCCAGCTAATAGCAGATGAGGGAACTTCTCTTTGGCGGGGGGGGGGGTGGTCCCGGCCTACACATGGAGGGGGAATGAAGAAGCGGGAGACCCCATCTCGTGACCTTCAGTGAAACCATGCCGCTCGCCCCGGTGCCCCCACCTCTGCCTGGACGCCGGGTCCCTACTGCTTAGGGCAGCCAGGAGACAGGGGTCCCAGCAGGGCCAGGCCCCAAGGCATCTTCTCTCTTTTTTTTTTTTTTTAAGTAAATATCTGAAAAATTTTTCAGCTTTAATTTTTTTTCTTTTAATAGTTTATTGTCAAGTTGGTTTCCATATAACACCCAGTGCTCATCCCCACAAGTGCCCTCCTCCATGCCCGTCTCCCCCCTCCCCTCCCCCCACCCCCCTCAGCCCTCATGCTCTCGGCATTCAGGGGTCTCTCATGGTTTGACTCTCTCCCTCTTCTCCCCTATTTACCCCCTTCTTCTCCCCCACAGTCCTTCATTAAGTTCCTCCTATACGTGCAAACATATGGTATCTGTCCTTCTCTGCCTGACTTATGTCGCTCAGCATAACACCCTCAACGTCCATCCATGTTGCTACACAGGCCAGATTTCCTTCTTTTTTTTTTTTTTTAAATAGCTTATTGTCAACTTGGTTTCCATATAACACCCAGTGCTCATCCCCACAAGTGCCCTCCTCCATGCCCATCACCCCCACACCCATCAGCCCTCAGTTTGTTCTCAGCATTCAAGAGTCTCTCATGGTTTGCCTCTCTCCCTCTCCCCCACCATTTGCCCCCTTCTTCTCCCCCTTGTTCCTCCGTCAAGTTCCTCCTAATCCTCCTATACGTGCAAACATACGGTATCTGTCCTTCTCTGCCTGACTTATGTCGCTCAGCATAACACCCTCAACGTCCATCCATGTCGCTACAATGGCCAGATTCCATTCTCTCTCATTGCCATGGAGTATTCCATCGTATAGATGAACCACATCTTCTTGATCCGTTCGTCCATTGATGGACACTTAGGCTCTTTCCATGTCTTGGCTATTGTGGAGAGTGCTGCTGTGAACACTGGGGTGCATGTGCCCCTATGCATCAGCACTCCTGTATCCCTCCCCCAAGGCATCTCTGACCCCCAGTGAAAGAATGTCCGAGGCCAGTGGTCCCGACCTGTGACTCTCTAGAGAGTCGCGGTGCTGCCCCACCCTGTGGGCGAGTCTGGGGGCCACAATGGGGCAGTGGCCTCCAAGCCCAGACCGTCAGCTCCATGAGCTCCAGAGAGGGCTGGGGGCTCCCCCCCGGGATTGAAGAACAGGGGACACGGTCTGGGGTGAGGGGCTGTGCGTGGGTGTGGGGACACCGAGACGTCGGGAGTCCTCACTTGGAGCGGCAAGGGCGGCATGGCCGTCGGCACAGCCCCTGGTCTTTAAGGGCACGTGCTGAGGCTCGGCAGGAGAGCTTTGGGGGTGTCGGGGGCCGCCGGGCATGGAGGTCGCCACAGGCGTACCTGACCCTTAGCTCCCCCGCCACATGCCCTCCTCAGCGAGGGTCTTCAGATGGGCCTTCGAAGGTGCAGAGGCCCACGCACCCCCTGGGCTGGAGGGACACGGACGTGTGGCGGCACCTGGGCTGGGCCGTTTCTCATTCTTGCTGCCGAGTGTGGTCGACACGCGACGCCCTGGTGGCTTCGGGTGTGGAGCACGGCGATGGGACATCGTGCACCGCCCGGTGCTCCCTGCCAGGGCCCCCAGTGCTCCGGAAGTGGGGCTGCCCTCTGTCCTGACGACCTCCAGGCGGCCATCCTGTCCTCAGGCTGTGCTGTGTGGTTGTCTTGCTTTCTGGCCCATGGCCCTGGCTGTCAGCCCCAGGCCTGAGGCTCCCGCCTCCCCCGGCAAGGGGCCCCCACTCCCCGGCCCCCTGCTGGGGACCCCGGCAGGCCTGCGGGCTTCTCCCCGGGGCCCAGAGGCCTGCTCTGGCCAGCACAGCGGCAGTGCACAGTGCACAGGGCTGGGTGGGCTTCCCACTGGCCGAGGGGCCGGGCCCGGGAGGGGCACATGGGTCCCCAGGCTGCTCTGCCCCCACCCGCACACAGCCCCCTGGCTCTGGCCCAGCACTTGCTTGGCTGCTCCCAGCTGCTGGCTGACCTCTGCCCACATGTTCCTGCACCGTCCGTGTGGGGCTTCCCTAGCAGGGGGCATGTGCCCACCTCACAGATGGGACCCCCGAGGCAGGCCGGGGGACACAGGGCTAGTGAGCGGTGAGGCTGGGACCCAGACATCCGGGTATGTCGCTCAGTCCCGTAGGGAGTGGTGGGCCCGAGTGAGCCTCAGTGGGACCCCTGAGCCCCCAGGGCCTGGAGGGAGGAGAAGGGACGTGAGAGTGTGAGTGTGCGTGTGTGTTCTGAGTATGGAAAAGGAAGGGTGAGTGTGTGTTTTGGTTCATGTGAGTCTGTAGCCGCGTGTGGGCACCATGGTGTCCAGTGTGTGTGCTGGAGCTGCTTCTCTGTGTGTCTGTGTCCGTTGTCTTTCCACGGGTGTGGGTCATGAGGAGGTGGGACCCACGTGTCCGTCTCTGTGCAGGTTCAGGCCACCTGCCCTGAGGCCCAGGCCCCTCCATGAGGCTGAATCACGGGGGCCCCTGCTCTCTGCTCGCGCTGCCAGGGAGCAGGCCCAGCCCTGACCCCAGGTGCTCCTCAGCTCCCCAGGCGCCACCGCTCCCTGGGCACCAGCCTGGTCGTGTTGCTGCCCACGGGGCCGGGGGCACCGGGCGAGCAGGAGAGACCCGGGGGCGGCTGGAGGCCATGATGAGCCAGGCCTGGAAAGTGAGAGGGGCTGGTCGGGTCTCCTGGGGGCACCCGCTGTGCACAGCTGCGCACACCCACACACACTACACACGTCTGTGCACACCCTTACACACTATGTAGATGTGTAATATACATGATACACATGTGTATGTATAATATACACACGCTTATGTATATGTATAATATGCACGATACACATCTGTACACACCTATACACTATATGTGTGTGTGCTTTACACACCCACACCCACTGCACACACCTGTGTATTTCTGCACACACATGTGTATCACATACACCATACACACCTGTACACAAGTACATGCTACATACTTGTGCACGCCTTGCACACACTATACACATCTCTGCACACAGCTGTATACACATATATACACCTGTACACACACTGCACACACGTATGTATATCTGTGTGCACACTTGTACATAATATACACTATACCCATCTGTGCACGCCTGTGCAGGCAGCTGCACACATGCACTCCAGTGGGCCTTGATCACCCCACTCTTCCCATACACACTCGTGTGCCCACTGCATGCTCATGCTCACACCCACGTGAGCAACCCTGGAGCTGAGCTCTGTCCCTGGGGTAGGAAGTCTGCCTGCATGGGCACTTTGGCCTCCCTGGGCCTTTACGGTCAAAGCCACGGTCAGAGCTGTGAGGCCATGGAGGGGATGGTGTGGGACACAGCGAGGGCCAGCTCTAGTCACCCGTGAGGATACCGGGAGGCCAGCACTGGGGCAGCAGCGAGTGTGGGTGCGCACATGGGGCGTGAGTGTGGAGCCGGGGCCTCCCTTCCCATCTGTCTCCTCAACCCAGGGAGACTGTGTTTCTGGAATGTTCTGGATGGCAGGACCCCAGGCCACACTCAGGACAGGTGTCTTGGCCGCTGGGGCCTCCCCACCACAGATGCCACCCAGGCCTGGGCTCCACACGCTGCCCACAGTGGAGGTGCACGCCCCGGAGCCCCACCAGGACCCTCACTGCCTCGCTGGGGAGGCTGGACACATGGCTCCCCTCCCCCCAGCTCAGTATGGAAAACATGACCCCATGGGCACCGGTGCGGCTCCCACCCCCACCCCACACATGCACAAACATACGCTTGCAAATATTTCTAAAAACACCACGGCCAGGAACCACAGAGCAGGTGGGGGCCGGGGTGGAAAGCCCCACTGAGACCAGAGCAGTCCAGCCAGAACCCTCCTGCATTTGCACTGGGGGGGAGGGGAGGCTGGTGCAGGGCCAGCTGCTGGTCAGGAGGATTCCTGACCATTCTCCCCCCTGCCCTGGCCATCCCTCCAGGTGGACACATCCAGAGGGGCCAGGCCCCCAGGGTGCCTCCCAGAGGGCTGCCTGGTGGAAGGGGCCTCCTGTGAGCCTTGCTGGCCACCCAAGAACAAAGCCCCTGGCCCACAGCCAGGTCCCACCCACCCCTCAGCTCCAGCCTGCACTCCCCCTCAGGGCCCATCCTGCCCCCAACTTTTGTCCCTGATGTGCCGAGAATAGGGGCTGCCCCCTCCATGGCCGACATGTGCACTTTCAGGCTACAGCTCCTTGGTGCGGCCACCCCCACCCCAGCCCAGAGACCCTCAGGGCCTGCCCCAAATGGCCACCCTAGATGCAGACCTGGCCCTTGTTCCTAGTGGGCTGTGGAGGCCCGCAGCGCCCACCCTGCACTCAGCAAGCTGCCTGGGACTCCAACGCCCCAGACTGAGAGGCCTGGAGGAGCAGCAAGGCCATGATGACCATGGCGAGGGGCGCCTGTGGGTGCCCCCACCTGGGACACGGCACGCATGTCCTGGCCAGCTGGCCTCCCAGGGACAGGGGTCTCTGCCCGCACCCACCTCCCCAGCCAGGCCAGAACCCTCTGGAAAAGACTTCAGTTTGAAGAGAGGTGTCTGCGAGGGCTTCCAGAGGGTGGCCTAGATGACAGAGGTCAGTGGGGCGGCTCTTCCTTACAGTCTCCCACACACATATGGCCACGCAGAATCACAGTCACCTGGAGTACACACACACACACACACACACACACAGGCATCCCTCAGCCACTCACACACTCTCAGAGGCTCACACTCAGCCACAGCCATGTGGATGCTGCGTGCACTCACACACACCCAGGCACACACAGGTTCAGAGGCTCACATATTCACACACCAACTCACACAGGCTCACACAGCCTCACACAGACTCACACAGACTCACACAGATATGCAGACACACACAGCCTCACAATCACATAGGCTCACATAGACACACACAGGCTCACACAGTCGCACAGGCTCATACAAGTTCACACAGACACACAGACACACAGACACACACGGGCTCATATGGTCTCACACAGGCTCACAGTCACACAAGCTCACACCAGCTCACAGGTTCACACAGACACAGGCACACACACCGGCTCACACAGTCACACAGACACAACGACACAGTGTGTCCCAGAGACGCCCAGGCAGCGCGGAGCCGGGTGTGCCCAGGGGGCTTCCTGAGAAACCTGTGGGAGAAGCTCTGAGCCCAGAGACCCCCGGCCTGTGCTGAAGCACCCTCCCTGTGGCCAGGGCTGCGTTCTGGGAACATGGAGACCCCAGTTCTGCACTTCTGGAAAGGGAAACGCCTGCACCCCAGGCCCGCACCCAGACTCACAGAACACAAACCCCACACCCAGAACCCCTCAGACACCCGGACACACATCCACCAACATGGGGTCCAGGCCAGAAGAGCAGCCGACGGCTCAGGCTGTGAGCACACACCCACCCTGCGCACGCACAGCCCCGCTGAGACCCCAGCAGCCGCGAGGGGCCTGGTGCCTGGGACTCACGGTCCCGCCGTCCTGAGTCGGCCCTTGAGTGTCTACCCACTGGGGGCCCCGCACCTCTCGACAGGCCCACACTGACCCTTCCCCTGCAGGTCTCTCAGCCTGCCCCCTCCCTTGACTCCCAGCTGCCACCCTGGGGGTTGTTCTAGAATCCACACTGACCATGGCCTCCAGCTCTCTTGGGGTGAATCCTGGCCAAGCTTTGCCCTGCTCTGCAGCCACCCCCAGGCCCTGGTTCCCCACAGCAGTTCTGGAAGGGTCTGTGGGGTAAGTTCTGTGAATGGAGCCTCGAGGACCCCAGCCCAAGGGCACATGCAGGCACGATAACCGTGCCCTCCTGTCCCCTCCTAGAGCCCTCGGGCAGACTCCGGGCCACCAGATGCCACCGCACAGACAGCAGCTGAGCTTGCGCCACTGGGACTGTGCTCCCCAGGCTCCAGGGGACTGGAGGTACGAGTCCCCCTGGGAAAAGGAGGCCGTGAAGGCTTGCGGCTTCTGGAAGGGGCTTTCGGGGCTGGGCCTGGGGTGGGCACACGGGAGCTCTTGGGCTGCGCATCTTGGTGCGCTTTGCTGTTAGGATGTGATATTTCACCATAAAAAGGGATTATTTTTTCTTTAACAGAAAAGGAAGACAAGCCTGTCCTGAACAGAGCAGGGGGGAGCAGCCAGCCTGGGTGCCCTTCAACGACTGTGGTCCAAAGTAAAGGGAAGGGCAGGTAGTGAGAGCTCCAGGGAGCCCCGGAGGGACCCACAGAGGAGGGGGGGCAGGTCGTCAGCAGCGGATCCCTTGAGGATGGCAGGTCACCGCACGTCCCAGAAGGCTCCACTCTCCCCTCCCTCCCCCCACTCAGGCCTTCCCCAGTTGCTGCTTGGCTGATGAGAAGGGGGTTCTGGGTACCCCGAGGGGTGGAGGGCGCTCCATCCTGCAGCCTTCTGCCCCCAGACTGTGCCTTGCCAGGCAGAGTGAGGGGCTGTGTGCTGGACAGGAGCGCTCTGATGCCCCCAGGACAGGTGGGAGGAGGGAACACCACCCTACAAACACAAGGGGGTCCCTCATGGGGCCTCGCCCAGGCTCGCCCTGCACAGCTAGAACAATTATGTTCTTTGTACTTTTCTGTGTTAAAAACGTTAGCTTCGGGGCACCTGGGAGTCTCAGTTGGTTAAGCGTCCAATTTCAGCTCAGGTCATGATCTCACGGTTCATGAATTCGAGCCCCAGTTTGGACTCTGTGCTGACAGCTCAGAACCGGAGCTGCTTCGGATTCTGTGTCTCCCTCTCTCTTTGCCCTCAAAATAAATATTTTAAAACGTTAACTTCTAATATTGCTCTCATAAACTTCTGAAACCATATCCTATGTGGCAGACACACACACACTTTGTGATCAGATTCTCCTAAGTAAAAGGGGGGTGAGCCCCCCCTTAATGCATGTCCTCACCGAGAAGGGCCCACAGGCATAGAGGGGCCACCTCTGGCTGGTGCAACAGATCACCTGTGTTACCTTTCTGACTATAATTACTCTCCAGGGTAAATTGTCTCCAGCAGGGTCTCTGGAACAGTCCCCGACCCACTCCAACACTCCATGGGCTAAGGGCTGTCTTCCCAGGGCCCTGACTAGTGTCAGCTTGGGTCGTGGGTCTCACGAGCCTGAGGTCTGGGTGAGGTCAACATGACACTTGAGTGGAATGAGCCTGTGCCTGCGCCTGGTGAAAAGGGGGCCCTGGGTGGGTGAGCCTGGGGCCTGGGCCTGGTGAAAAGGGGGCCCTGGGTGGGTGAGCCTGGGGCCTGGCTGAGGTGAGATTAGAGCTGGGTCTCATGAGCCTTGGGTCTCAGTGTAGTGACCCTGAGGCCTGGATCAGGTTAGCTGGGCCTCAGTTTTCTGAGTCTGGGTCTTCAGCCTGGGGCTTGGGTGGGGTGAGCTTAGGGCCTGGGTCTGGTGAGCCTGGGACCTGGGCCTGGGGATCCTGGGGTCTGGGTCTGATTAACATAAGGCCCAGGAGGGGTGAGCCTGGGGCCTGGATCTCATGAGCCTGGAGCCTGGTGGGTCTGGGCCTGATTAACCTGGGGCCTGGGTGGGGTGAACCTGGGTCCTAGGCCTGGTGAGCATGAGGCCTGGGAGTTTAATAACCTGGGCCAGGTGAAGTGAGCCTGTGGTCTGGGTCTGGTCAGATTAATCTGGGGCCAGGGTGGGGTTAGCCTGAGGCCTGGGTCTGGTGAGACTGGGGCCTGGGGAGCTTGGGGAGACTGGGGAGCCTGGGGTCTGGGTCTGATTAACCTAAGACCTGGGTGGGGTGAGCCTGGAGCCTGAATCTCATGAGCCTGGGGCCTGGGTCTCCAGAGCCTGAGGACTGAGCTGGGTGACACCAGGGCCTGGGGAGCCTGGGATCTGGGGGTTTAATAACCTGGGGCCAGGGTGAAGTAAGCCTGGGGCCTGGTCTGATTAATCTGGGGCCTGGATGAAGTGAGCCTGGGGCCTGGGCCTGGGGAGCCTGGGGCCTGGGTCTGATTAACCTAAGGCCTGGGTGTGGTAAGCCTGGGGCCTGGTGGGTCTGGGCCTGATTAACCTGGGCCTGTGTGGGGTGAGACTGGGTCCTGGTGGGTCTGGGGTCTGAGCTTGATTAACCTGTCACTGGGTGAGGTGTGCCTGTGGTTTGAGCCTGGTGATGATGGGGCCTGGGCCTGATGAGACTGGGGCCTGACCCCTGAGCCTGGGGCCTGGGCCTGGTGAGACTGGGGTCTTGGCCTGATTAACCTAAGGCCTGAGTGGGGTGAGCCTGGGGTCTGGATCTCATGAGCCTGGGGAAGGTGGGTCTGGGCCTGATTAACCTGGCACTGGGTGGGGTGCACCTGTGGTTTGGGATTGGAGATGATGGGGCCTGGCCCTGGTGAGACTGAGGCCTGGGCCTGATTAGTCTGACGCCTGGGCCTGGTGAG
>NW_024082145.1:277246-278628 GCF_003009895.1 Hyaena hyaena | reverse complement strand
CGTGAACCCGCGGCCTGGGGCCTGGTGACCTTGGGGCCTGGGTCTGGTGAGCCTGGAGCCTGGGCCTGGTGAGACTGAGGCCTGGGGGTTTAATAAGCTGGAGCCAAGGTGAAGTGAGCCTGGAGCCTGATCTGATTAATCTGGGGCCTGAGTGGGGGGACCCTGGGGCCTGGGCCTGGGGAGCCTGGGGCCTGGTGAGCCTGGGGAGACTAGGAGCCTGGGTCTGGGTCTGATTAACCTAAGATCTGGGTGGGGTGAGCCTGGAGCCTGAATCTCATGAGCCTGGGGCCTGGGTCTCCAGAGCCTGAGGCCTGAGCTGGGTGACAGCTCGGTCTGTTGAGCTGGGACCTGGGCCTGGTGACACTGGGGCCTGGGTCTCATGAGCCTGGGGCCTTGTGGGTCTGGGCCTGATTTACCTGGGGCCAGGGTTGAATGAGCCTAAGGTCTGGGTCTGCTTAACCTGAGGCCTATGTGGGGTGAGCCTGGGGCTGGGCCTGGGTCTGGTGAGCCTGGAGCCTGGGCCTGGTGAGACTTGGGCCTGGGGGTTTGATAACCTGGGGCCAAGCTGAAGTGAGCCTGGGGCCTGGTCTGATTAATCTGGGGCCTGGGTGGGGTGCACCTGGGCCTGGGGAGCCTGGGGTCTGAGTCTAATTAACCTAAGTCCTGGGTGTGGTGAGCCTGGAGCCTGGTACTCATGACCTGGACCTGGTGGGTCTGGGCCTGATTAACCTAAGTCCTGGGTGTGGTGAGCCTGGAGCCTGGTACTCATGAGCCTGGAGCCTGGTGGGTCTGGGCCTGATTAACCTGGGGCCAGAGCTGAATAAGCCTGAGGTCTGGGACTGCTTAACCTGGGGACTAGGTGGGGTGAGCCTGGGGCCTGGGGCCTGGAGACCTTGGGGCCTGGGTCTGATGAGACTGAGGACTGGGGGTTTAATAATTTGGGGCCAGGGTGGAATGAGCCTGAGGTCTGGGTCTGCTTAACCTGGGGCCTTGGTGGGGTGAGCCTGGGGCCTGGGCCTGGTGACCTTGGGGCCTGGGTCTGATGAGACTGAGGCCTGGGGGTTTAATAAGCTGGGGCCAAGGTGAAGTGAGCCTGGAGCCTGATCTGATTAATCTGGGGCCTGGGTAACATTCAGAAGAATGAAACTAGATCATTTTCTCACACCAGGCACAAAAATAAACTCAAAATGGATAAAGGACCTGAACGTGAGACAGGAAACTATCAACACCCTAGAGGAGAAAGCAGGAAACAACCTCCTTGACCTCCACCGCAGCAACTTCTTACTTGACACATCCCCAAAAGCAAGGGAATCAAGAGCAAAAATAAACGATTGGGACCTCATCAAGATTAAAAGCTTCTGCACAGCCAAGGAAACAACCCA